>NC_056747.1:639217184-639244684 GCF_019279795.1 Protopterus annectens
ATAAGGATATATAATGGCACTGGATTAACACCACTGTGCTCAACAGTCTCTGGACTTCATAATGCCCTGCCTTCCTGAATCCAGGTGAGCTTCTTCAGCATTTCTCAGCATTTTTCTTCACATCAGAGCCAGATCATGGTCATCAAATGGGGCTCTAGGCAGGGTCCCATTACTTGACTCTCTCTTCCCCATTTACTATAAACACTGTTCAAACCTGTCAGTGTGCGTACTACTTTCTTTACTTTTGCAATGATTACAGACATTTGCATTTAATTTAAAACTTCTATTTCAAATTATATACCACAAACACTAAAAGCCATTTGCTAAACAAAACAAAACAGTTGCACATTGAAAGCAGACTTAACATACGCAGTAGTAAACGTCTCTTCCCTGGATACTCGCATTCATTGAAAAATGTATTGAGAGTGAATTCATTGAAAAATGCATTTGGTTAGTGGTGGATTAAGTGTACCTTGGTCCCTAGAGGCTGTTTTCAAATCATGGGCCCCATAAACACATTTTAAGACCATGCATAAGTGCATGTGGCCACTAAATCAGCTGAACACACATATGTCTGATTGTGATAGAATGGCCACAGTAAAGTGTTCCAGTTTGCTTTGCACAAATGCACTCTAGTCCTGCAAAGACAAACTAATGACTTTTTAACTATCGGCTCAGCAGGGTTAGTCATTTTTATTTACAGACATCTATCAAACTCAGCAATTATACTGGGTATACAACAATACATTGTTGATTGCATCCTTCTCCGATATCTTTGTCAAAAAAATAGTAATAAGGATCAAAGTCACATATTTCAAATTTTTTGCACATAAAAAGTAGCCAAAGTATTCCTACTTAATTCACATACACACATGGATGCAGATTAAAAACTGTTTTAAAATGACCAGATAAGAACATAATGTATTGAGAGCCCCCCCTCCCACCAACAGTTATAGTCACTTTGTTGACAATGTACACCACTTTTTGGTATGAAGAAATAAATTGGATTAACTACATGAAAGATCACTAGTATCATACCATAAGATTCAGTCTGGTGTAGCTCAGTTTAAATAGAAAAGTATTTATGAAGGCATTAGAAATATTAACCACCTGATAACATATGCTAAGTCAATATGTACAATCTCTGTAGCAGTAAAAGTCATCGGAATAATTCCACATTAAAGAGAACTATTACTAGTGCAGTGTTTGCTGCTGGCAAACAACTTTGCATTTTTGTGCTTTACCTACAAATGCAGTGTCTGCTACCCAGGAAGAATGAATAGCCATGTTGCTTTAAGTAAATGGTATGCTGGTGCTATTGCTTTAATATTGCTTGAACTAGGTCTGCTATGCAATAGGAAATAGCTGGCAAACAACAACAGCAACAGGTTTATACTTACTTGGCATGCAGTCCAGGAGACCATTAAGAAGCCTAGCCCAAATTCTTCCCACTTGCTCCAAAGCACTGTCTGGTTAAGTCACTTGCTTAATGCCACTCAGTAGGTAAATGATAGTGGAAAGAGTCAGATCACTTACAAGCTGGAACTTTAATCCTCTGCATTAACTGTCAGAGTAACAGTTTTTAACTAAATGCAGAAATCCTTTACAATCCAATCTCATAGAGAAGGCTGTATAACAGTAAAATAAAACCATGACTACAAAATGGATGCTGAAATTCAGACTGCTCTGATTATCACTCCAAATAATGCAGACTATGACCTGACATACATCAACCCCTTTCATTTGCTGTGGGCTGTAAAGAAGGTACTGCAAAAATATACAACTAAAATGTAGTATGGTTAGATTATACTACACAATCCAGGCCTATTAATGAATGAATTTCTTCTTTAGTGGAATGAATAAAACAAAATAATTACAGACAATCTAAATGCTATAGCAGCTTTTGTTCAGCAATCCACAAGTTATACAAAAATCAGAAGTATTGCATACTTTTTTGTGGGAGGTTTATACATGCTTGCAGGACACCTACATCTCATTTTTACCTCCTTATATCTTCTCTGTCATCAAGAATAGTACAGGTCTGACTTACTTGAATGGCTAATAATGCCTTATTGTTGTGGCATATGCTTCCAGAGTCAAAGACAGTTGTGAACAAATGTGTCCCAATGCAGGACAATGAATTAGACCCCCCCAGCCATACCAATATCCTATTACTAGTCTGTCTCTCCCCAATTACCATAAACATCCTGCCAATATACATACTATTTTCGCCTTTACTTTTACAATTAGCATGGAGATTTGGGTTTTATTTAAAACTTTTATTTTATAGGAAAAAGCACTGACAAAAAACACTGACAGTCATTTTCTTAACAAAACGCCCTCACACTGAAAACAACCTTAGCATGAGAAACGGTAAACTTCTCTTCCCTTGAAACTCACATTTAGCATTTGGTAACCTATTAAACTACAAGAGACATACTGGGATTCATACTCAAACAGCATATAATGAAGTACTAATTAATGTCTACATGAAGCGTGCAGGAATTCAAAAGAGAAATTTATAATACAACTCAAACACTGTAAAATATCTGGAAAAGCCCACTGGACACAAAAGTCCCTTTATCAGGAGCTGCCCAGAAGTATTTATTGGTGACTTGGTAGAGTCACACAGAAGACAAATGAAGGCTGAGGGTATCAACCCTTGAATTATAGAAAGCAGCTCTTTAAGAGCTCATAGCCTTAGTCGGCTACACTAAGTGCTTGATAAACTGTCTTACCCCAGGGTACCAGTTATGTTCTGGATCCCTAAAATTCATAAAAGCCTCACTGATCCACCTATGCGTGCCTTAGTTGATGGTAGATGTTCCATCACACACCCTTGTGCTCGTCTAATTGACAGCATTATCAGTAAATATTTGAAAACTATCCCCCAAATCTGTAAGGATTCATGGTCCTTTCTGAGTTTGATTAATGAAGTCCAGTTCGACAGCAGCCTCAACTTTTTGACCATTGATGTTGTTGATTTATACACATCAATACCACATGGGGAGGCTGTCGAATGGATTGAACTCATGCTCCGGGAATGCGGAGCATCTGATAATGACACCTACTTGGTCACCGTATTGCTTGACATAGTTTTGTCTTCTAACTTTTTTATGTTTGATGGCCACTATTACCTCCAAAAGAAAGGCATAGCAATGGGTTTCCCATGCGGCAGCAGTGTTGCTAATATGTTTGTCGCTTACTGGGAGAACAATTTCTTGTTCAACCATCCAACCTTTGTGGAGTGTTCTAAGATCTACACCCGTTTTCTTGATGATGTGTTTGTCCTATTCAAAGGGAGTGAAGCTGATGCTTTGAACTTGCTAGCACATATGAACTCTTCAACAGATTTTTTGAAATTCACTCATCATTTTTCGCTCTCTGAGATTGATTATCTCGATGTTCAGTTGGTCAAAGATACAAGCAACAATAGATTCTGTTCATCTATTTTCAGGAAGGCAACTTATTGCAACTCTTTCTTGCATTTTACAAGTTGCCACCCCTGGAGACAGAAGCGCTCTATTGTCAAGGGGCAATTAGTCAGGGCTGCCCGTATGTGCAGCACTGAGGATGCATTTGACAAAGAATGTTCACTTTTATTGGATATGTTTTCAAACCGTGGGTATCCTGAAGAACTCATATTTGACCTAATAAGTGAAGTTTCAACCAAACGGTTGAATAGAACCTATTTGCCATTGCTACTATCTAATGAGCAGGTATACCCAGTTGGTGATGATACACTTTCCCCGAGCCAGTTAGGGAATTTAACTACAACTATTGACAATAATGCCGACGTTTTTAACGTCTGTAACAGGTCAAACTTCTCTAGTGGTTTTATTTCCCCGTTTAACTTACACTCTGGTCCCTTGTGTGCAATCATTCGCAAGAACTGGCATTTCATTACTAATGCCGGGTTACATGAAAGGCTGGGTATCACCCCTGTTTTCACATTTAAAAGAGGTTATAACCTCAAAGATATATTACAGAGAAATAGCTCAGCCGACCTCATGGTTAGACATAAGGGGACATACCTTTGCGGGTGTTGTAAATGGTGTACACACTTACGGGTAGGAAACTCCTTCTCTATTGGTAAGAGGAAGTTTGCTATCAATCATAAGATCAATTGTAACACCAAATCCATCGTATATGTGGCTTTTTGCGAATGCTGTTATGCATTCTATGTTGGTAAGACGGATCGCCGATTTAGGGACCGTATTTACCAACATTTATATGCCATCAAGAATAAGAGGAGCGATAACGCCCTCTCTAAACATATTTTGAATAATTGTGGCCACAGTTTTAAATTTATGGGTATTGATAATGTAAAATGTGATGTTAGGGGAGGTCCGCAATCCTTAATTTTAGAGACCCGTGAGTTGGAGTGGCAATTACTATTAGACGCTTTCTCCTACCCGGGTCTCAATGATAACTGCAATATTGCTTCTATTTTAAAGTATAGGACCTATCTTAGGTAACTGGGGTTTTAGCTTAGTTCATTCACACTAGGTTCACTGACCATTTTGGGATAGGGCAGTATTTAATCATTTTTGGTTATCAATCTTGTAGCCTTAAAACAAGTTGTCCCTTGTAACAGGTCTTTTTCAATGACAACCATATATTCTTTCTGGGTATTATTGTTGGCTACACAATACTTCAGACATTTTAGGAACCATGTTAGGACAGTTATTATGTTAACCTCATACATGTTTTTAATTGTTTATTTATATATAAGTATAGGATATTTATTTAACAATGTGGTTAGGCAGCGTGGTTTCTTTGCTGCCTTGATTCTTTTTACTTACCATGGTTCCAGTAATGTTGACTATTCTTGGTTGTTTGTTTATCCGCACATACACGAGTACATTTACAATTTCAGATGTTACTTGTTTGGTTTTCTTAAACAAAGGTTAAATTGAGGCACTTCGTTTTAAATGTGTTTCAAATGATTAATTTGGTGACATCAACAACACGTCACTTAGTAGGTTTTAAATATTGTGAGCTTGCGCTCTTTTTATGCTGAAGAAGCTTCCGTTTTAACAGAAGCGAAAACGCTTATTATTTTGTTTTAAATAAAGTGCGTTCCATTTCTTTGAACCTTGGACTCGTTAGGGCACTTTGTTTGTATTTTAGTTTTGGTTTACTTTTTTCAGTTGCACATTTAGCATTTGGTAACCTATTAAACTACAAGAGACATACTGGGATTCATACTCAAACAGCATATAATGAAGTACTAATTAATGTCTACATGAAGCGTGCAGGAATTCAAAAGAGAAATTTATAATACAACTCAAACACTGTAAAATATCTGGAAAAGCCCACTGGACACAAAAGTCCCTTTATCAGGAGCTGCCCAGAAGTATTTATTGGTGACTTGGTAGAGTCACACAGAAGACAAATGAAGGCTGAGGGTATCAACCCTTGAATTATAGAAAGCAGCTCTTTAAGAGCTCATAGCCTTAGTCGGCTACACTAAGTGCTTGATAAACTGTCTTAACCCAGACAATGCATTTCACACGTGTGCCTGCAAAAAAGCTAAATTAAAATATATTCATAGTTAAAATATTAACATTCACCTCATCTCTTAGACTTCATGCTGTTTTATTTATTTGCAGCTAAATAATAAACACACTGTCAGTATTAAGAAAATCATGGATTACATCAAAAGAACATGGCTCATGTGATGATACTCTTGTTTACAATTTCCTTCCTTTGCACCATAACTACCCTGGTTGATAAGTACTAGTTACTAGGTTTGCCATCCAGGGGACCATTGAGGAGTCCAGCCCAAATTTCTAGTTGTCCCAAACACTGTCTTTTTAAGTAATTTGTTCAAAGAAAGAACACAGATATGTAGTAAAATCAGAGATGTTCTGGCAGAGGGTGTGGTGGATTAAGTCTCTTGTCTCCTGAAGTCATGATACAGGATTTGATTCTGAGCAAGTCATTTAACTAACAGCCCTGTCTAACTGGGACATTTTACACTCACTTAACTCACAGTTCTCTCTAACTGGGGCATTTTACCCCCCACCATCTTTCAAACCTAAATGTTCACATTCTGTCCTAACATAGTTGCTGTTCTTTCAATTGCTGTGTACCTGACCATTCATGTCAGCTGCAAGTCCATTGTTAAACCTGAAAAGAAATTCCATTGCTGCAAGTTGCAGAAAACCTGAAGCTGTGTACTTGGCCGCTCATGGCAAGCTGCCAGAAACCTGAAGCTGTGTACTTGGGCATTCATGGCAAGCTGCAGAAAACATGAAGCTGTGTACCTGGCTGCTCATGCCAAGTGGCAGAAAACCTAAAATTCCATTGCTGTGAGATTTTAATCTCGTGACATTTCTGGTAAGTCTCCTTATTTGCTGTGCATGAGTGCAGGAAGCAGCAGCAGTCTCTGCACTCATGCCAAACAAGAAGTAGCTGCATCAGATTGGACTCTGAGTGTCTGATGAGAAAGCAATAGTTATTTTTTAAGCCTTTTTTTAATTAATTTGTATGGCTGGGTGTCCTCCCCCCAAACAGCATCGGGCCGTAGGCAACCGCCTATTCTGCGTTGTGCTGGATCTGGCTCTGTTTTACATTTACATTATAATTACACAGATTCTGCACATCTAAAGCCACTAACATGTTTAAAAAGTACCCAAACAGATGATATAACAAAATATATAATTTATAAAGTGTACATTTATATTGCATCATTTCCCTTTTAGATGGCTTTTGAAGTTACAGATATTTTATACAACAATAGTTCAAGATACTTAAATAAGTTCTCCATTTTTATATAGATTACAACAATAGTAAGATAAATAGTGTGCTTAACATATATGACAAGTAAAACAATAATAGTGTGGCAGTCTTTAAAACTGACCATGTGCAGTCAATCAAAAACATTTCCTATTATATATTATGATTATTCTTTAATAGACTAAACAGTTTGGTCTTGTTTAAATTTTAGTTCATAAGCCTATTGCTTAGTTTTTACCTAACCTACCTGTAACTAGGTGAATATTGCTATATTAAGATGTGTAGTGGAAGCTAGGTTAAGAAGGGATGTGATGATTAGTGAACAGCAGTATGGTTTCATGCCGGGAAAGAGCACTACAGATACGATGTTTGCTCTGATAGTGTTGATGGAGAAGTACATAGAATGTCAGAAGGAGTTGCATTGTGTTTTCGTAGACTTGGAGAAAGCATATGACAGGGTGCCTAGAGAGGATTTGTGGTATTGTATGAGGAAGTCAGGAGTGTCAGAGAAGTATGTAAGAGTGGTACAGGATATGTACGAGGGTAGTGTGACAGCGGTGAGGTCTGCAGTGGGAGTGCCAAATGCATTTAAGGTGAAGATGGGGTTACATCAAGGATCAGCTCTGAGCCCATTCTTATTTGCAATGGTGATGGACAGGTTGACAGACGAGATCAGGCAGGAGTCCCCACGGGCTATGATGTTTGCAGATGACATTGTGATCTGTAGTGAGAGTAGGGAACAGGTGTAGGAGACCTTGGAGATATGGAGATATGCTCTAGAGAGAAGAGGAATGAAGGTCAGCAGGACTAAGACAGAATATATGTGTGTGAATGAGAGGGAGGATAGAGGAATGGTGAGGATGCAAGGAGTAGAGGTGGTGAAGGTGGATGAGTTTAAATACTTGGGGTCAATAGTTCAGAGTAACGGTGAGTGTGGAAGAGAGGTGAAGAAGAGAGTACAGGCAGCATGGAGTGGGTGGAGAAGAGTGTCAGGAGTGATTTGTGACAGACAAGTACCTGTAAGAGTGAAAGGGAAGGTCTACAAGAGGGTTGTGAGACCAACTATGTTATATGGGTTGGAGACAATGGTATTGACAAAAAGGCAGGAGTTTGAGCTGGATGTGGCAGAGTTAAAGATGTTAAGATTTGCACTGGGTGTGACAAGGGTGGACAGGATTAGGAATAAGTATATTAGAGGGTCAGCCCAGGTTGGAAGCTTTGGAGACAAAGCCAGAGAGGCAAGATTACATTGGTTTGGACATGTGCTGAGAAGGGATGTGGAGTATATTGGGAAAAAGATGCTAAGGATGAAGCTACCAGGTAAGAGGAAAAGAGGAAGGCCTAAGATAAGGTTTATGGATGTGGTGAGAGAGGACATGCAGGTGGTTGGTATGACAGAGCAAGATGCAGAGGACAGGAAGAAATGGAAACAGGTGATCCGCTGTGGCGACCCCTAATGGGAACAGCCGAAAGAAGATGATGATGACATTCCATTAAATTCTTAAGCTTTTCACAGATGGATTGCAGACATTTATCTGTTATGAAGAAGGCATTCTTTCTACTATAATAAAGTTGCTGATAAAGTGTTCATTTAGCCACCCTATAGGTTTTTGTGATTTAATCTCAAACACTCTGAGTTCTTCAACTCAGTCTGTGAGCCTCTTTCTGATGAAAGGCATTTTGATTTTAAATTGTACTATCCTATATCCCATATGGGTATGATCTTAGTATTTTCTCTATATAGGAGGTTTGGAGAACTGAGGCAGCACTGGTCTTACATAATGCCGAGTAATTTCTTTTATTAGAGATGAGCATACTTTAGAACATGTGAAAATCTGCATCATCTCCTCTGTTGGATATATACATGGGAGGACTGTTTTTAACTACCATTTTATTTATTTACTATTTGGTAATCAGGTAGATGGAGTGGCCCAGAGACTCTATAAGCCTTGATCCAGTCTCTCAGGGGCAATAAGCAGTGTAAACAAACTTAAATCATGTACTTTAAATATGACAGATAACTTGCTTAGTTGTAAAACTTTAGAAACTTCATATACAGTTATTATACAGTTTTTTAAAAGTGGAATGTTATATAGTTTTTATATATTTCTAGTAAAGTAAGAGGTTTATATTAGGCTTTACCAGTTTATGTGGGTTGCAATAGTTTGGCTACAAGAAATTGCTTCTTAAAGGTTTAAAACTGTATTTACTTGACAAAAAATCAAATGGAAATGAATAAAAAAAGAGGTTTACAGAGACAGGCCTAGAGAATAATTAGAGAGCACAAGAGTATGAAGAATTAAATGGCAAAGGAAAACAGATTAAAGCCTTAATATTCTAAAAATGCTTAGTCTTTCAAGAGTTTATCCATGATCCCTAACACATTTACAAGCAACCTCCTTGAAGACAGGCTCAGTAAATGACTTCTTAAACTTTGTAGGAGTATCTCTATGCCTTGTTTCATCTGGTGGTCTGCTCCAGAGAGCTTGGCCTGTTTGTAAGAAGGATGTTTCAGCAATGACTGTTTTAAATGGCATATGGTATGACTGCTCCTGGCTGGGGGTTGGGGTTTTATTTCCTTTCAGAGGAGGGCAGTAGCCATAATCTCAAATTTTACATAGTAAAGTAAATAGAAGATAAGAGGTCCTTTCAGTAACGGTTAGCCAATTTAGGTCATTTAGAAGGTTGCAGTGGTGTACCTTGGAGTCAGCAAGTAGGGCAAATCTTTAAATTTTATTCTTAGAGACCTCTAGTCTTTGAGTGTTATAAGCAGTGTATAAAGAGAGTACAGGAAGACAATATTCTAATTTAGGGAGAAGGGAATTCTTGGTCAATCCTTTGTGGGAAGTAGGAGATAGAAGATGTGATATCTTATAGCAGAGTTTTAGTTGTTGGAGGACTTTATTAGTAATATTATCAGGGTGGGCTGTAAAGCTTAATATAGAATTGTGAGTTAGGCCTAAGTATTTGTACTTGGTTACTAAAGGAATAATATTGTTACTGTCTGATACAGCAAGGACAGGAAGTGTAGAAGCCCTGTGAGGGGAGGAAAAAGCATAACGTTGATTTTTTTGTGTGTTTAATTTGGAGTTTATTTTGTTCAAACCATTGATAAAGATCAGTGAAGAATTGCTGGAGTTGAGATTATAGGACTATGGGAGGACGATGGGACATCTGCCTGAAGTAAAAAAAATATCATCTGTATAAAGGGTAAGGTTAAACTCGGATACGTTATCAGTAATATCATTAATGATTTAAGAAAACAATAATGGGCCAAGAACAGAGTATTGGGCACTTCCGCTTTCTACTAAAGTAGAAAGGTATTGTTTATTTTTAAATACAAGTCATTTATTATTTATTAGACATCTTGCAGTTTCAGATGCCAGATTAAAATATGTAAGATGTAGTCTAATTTGCCCATTCTGAAAGAATCAGATTTATTCCTTCAGTGAATTTCTTCAGCTGTTTAAAATTACCTAGGGTTTCTTTGAAGACTGTCCATTCTGTACTCTATTCAAAACCCCAAGTTAAGGTTCTAAGACAGGCCCAATTTAAGATTCTAAGACTGAGCTCTTTGCATTGCTTACATAAGCTGTTTCTCTAAGAATTTAACCTGTCCCTTTAGAACCAAAGCATCAACGCAACAGTTGGAAAGGCCGCAGAAATACCTCACTAAAAGAATCACAGGCCTAAAGCAGATGCCCTATGCTGACCATCTAAAAAAAAACTCAGCTATACTCTGTGGCATATCGTCTACTCAGAGGTGATCTCTGCTTAACATACAAGGCCATGTCAAACCCCGAGCTGCTGGACATGCTCTACTTACAGAAATCCCAATCCCTCAGAGCCACACGTTCCAGGGATCTAAACCTTGTCATCACAATGGACAAAACATGCTGGAGGGATAGGTTCCTGACCCAGAAACTCCCCATACTCTGGAAGAGACTGCCCATATATGTCAAGCAGAGCGCCTCCTTGGCCCTCTTCAAAAGAAAGCTTGACGATTGGATGGGAAAAAGGAAATTCACCCCAGGGATCACGTCAATCGCCCTGCTAGACAGGGGTCCAGGGAAGTAAATATTGTGGGAAGAAATATCCAGGAAATTGTTATGGCTAGGTTTGTAGAGGCCCTAGGGCCGATAGCCTAGTACCAACTTATGAACCTATGAACCATGTTTCCATTTAACCCAATTTTTTTTTCTTTTTTTTAACCTGACTCTTTAAATTAAATTGCATTTCTTTATTTTTGATGATAATTATTCAGAATATCATTCAAAAGAACCTACCACATACATGAAGTAACTTTGGAAAGGGTCATCTTAAGAAGATATTGTAAGTCTGCCCACTTACAAGGGAATAATATATTTGACTGTATAATTACATTTCATTATGTGGAGATTCAAAATGTCCTTTTTCCAAATAAATATTTTGTGTCAGTCTATAAAGACTAGATGCATTTTTGAAGTACAAAATGACAGATGTTGTTTCACTGAGATGTGTTTAATGAAGTGAGCAAGAATATTAACAGATAATGAGAATTTATTTGTATTATTCCTTTCTGGAATACTAGTAACTACATACAAGGGAAGTAAATGTGACTGCAACAATACTTCATTATGTGGAGATAAAAAAATCCTTTTTTGCAAAACATGCATCATGTTTAAATTTTTTAAAAGACTAGTTACATTTCTGAAACACAAATTACCAGGAATTATTTTTCTGGAATGTGTATAATGGAATCACTAAGAATATTAATAGATAATGACAATTATTTGTCTTATTTCTTTCTGGAATGTTACTAACTATACATTTTGATTTTTTCTTATAATTTTCAAAACTAATAGATACAGTTGTATGGCATTAGTATTATTAAACGTTCCTATAATTTTCAAAACTAATAGATATAGTTGTACAACATTAGTATTATTAAACATAACATCTGGCCCACAGATCATATTTCAAAATAAAATACCTTCCAGCTCCACAAATTATGGAGATTGGGGGGCTAATTACAAATACATAGTACAACTGTGAAACATTAGTTACCGTGAGACTTTATTTTTAACTACTGGCAGGTAATGTGGCTAGATCTTTGTCTCAAATATATAGTGCCCACAGACAACAGGAAATGGTAGCTTGGCTCTTATGTGTATCTGTATGTCAAATAGTAAAAATCACTGGTGCTCAAACAGAAAATTAACCATTAATGATTTCAAACCGACCTTTCAAAAATAAATACATAAAAACACGAACCACTTCAAACATCCCAACTTCAGATACCCATTATATAAATCTTTACATATATGTGTGTAATCAATATGGTCAACTTCAAACAAGCCTGACCAATATGGCAAGGGTATAAAAATAAACAAATGAAGAATTAGTTGACCAGAGTGTTCTGAGAATGCCTAATGGTCAAACATTTTTGGATATAATTATGGCAGGCTATTTTGTGATTGCTTATTTAATTTTATCAACTGTATGTATTTAGTAGTTTAATATATGCAGTTTGTTTCTGCTGTTGGTATTGTGTGCTTCAGATGTTGGCATAGTGGACCCTGTACAAGATCGTGGTACAGCAGGGACTGGGAATATGCTCTTTCCTTGTTGCTGTGCAATCCTGGATTTGGTATATTTAAGCTGAAGGGGCTATGGGGGGCATAACCCCTTCAAATGGGGGGGGGGTGCAGGTGAGTTTACTGCATGCAAAAAAAAAAAACACTGATCTGTGTTCATTTTATGTGTAGGGTATTCTTTGTTAGTATGATGTTTTTTACTTTGTTTATTTATGCATTCAATATTTTGTATATTTGTGCTATTATGTTTGTCCTTTTGTCTGTTTACACTTTTTCCCTCGTTTGGCCTTTGCGGATATAATCATATAAATCTCTCTCTCACTCACTCACTCTCTCTCTCTCTCTGTATATATATATATATATATATATATATATATATATATATGTTCCGTTGGTTTGGCTGACAAGAGTTTTTGGTTGACATCTGTTAAACTGACAGCATTTCGTTGACTGTATAGATAGATGACAGCTATGCTAGATCAACAGTCCACAGGTAGGTGAATATTCCATTTCACCAGGGATTGTGTGAACTCAGAGCTAGTATGTTTAATTAGTGAGGGGTAGTGGATGTGTAGTCCCCCTTATGGGTGGGATATTGCTTGTTTTTTTCTTTTAAATAATATTTGCAAGCACTGAGAAGCAACCTCAGTGCCAAGGGAGCCCGCAGGATTTTTTGCAGGGGGGTGCAAACACAAGCCCCGCCCATGCAGCCCCACCCCCTCTGCTGTCCCCACCCACTCAGCCCCACCCACGCAGCCATTCCAGTGTCCCATTACTTGGCTATTTCTCCCCATTTGTCATAGACACTGTTCAAATCTCTCAATGTGCATACTGTTTTATGCTTTACTTCTACAATGATTTCAGATATTTGGATTTCATTTACAACTTTTATTTCAACTTTTGTAGCACAAACACTGATAGACATTTACTAAACCTAAACAAAGCAATAGTCTTACAATGAAAACAGACTTAGCATTAAAACTTCTCTACCTTTGAAACCCACATTCAGTGAAACAACATTGAAACCCGCATTCAAAGAAAATGCATCTGGCCAGTGGTAGGGTAAGTTTACCTTTGGGCTCTTTTTCAAATCATAGACTCCTTGCACACATTTGTAGAACCATGGAAAAGTTATTTGATTCACCTTCCTGACTGTATTAATTATACTATATAATAATTGAATTATATCCCTTGTATAATACAGCACCACTTGTTGGAGCGTGTTTTAAATTTATAGTTCTGAACATTTTTCCTTTAAACAATGAAACAAATCATATGAACCAATAATGACAACCTGCACAATTCAGAACATTTCAACCATAAAGGGCCACTTTACTCAAACTTCTGTCATACAATCCACCAATATCAATTAATATGCAAAATCTTTGCAGAAGTAAAAGTTATCTGAATAATTCCACATTAAAGAGATCTGAAACCAGTGAAGAGGTTATTGCTAGAAAACAACTTTATATTTCAGTGTTTAATCTACAAATTCAATGCCTGCTGCCCTTGAAGAATCGAGTGCCTACGTTATATTAAAAAAATGGTAAGCTGGTATATTGCAATAGGGAATGGGTGGCAAGCTGAAAACCAAGTTCATAGTTATTAGGCATCTCATCCAAAGGAGGACATACTCAGGACTGTAGCACTCCACCTCCTTAAAATACAAATCTACATGTTGTGGGAGTAGAACCTATAGCCTTCTGTATCAAGATGCAATTATGCTACCTGCGGTGCTGCTTTAAAAATTCTATACCACAATAGTGATACCATTTGCTAAACAAAACAGTTGCACATTTTAAGTAGGCTTAGCATGAGCAGCAGTAAATTTCTCTTCCCTTGAAGCTCACAATTCCTTGAAAATGCACTTGAAAATAAAATCTACCTGCCAACTCTAACTAGGGCATTTCACTCTCTCTCTCTCACACACACACACCTTAACCTCTTAGTGCAAGAAATCTGGACAAAGCCTAAAATAAATAGGAACAGATTATAAACATTGCTGTCATGAACTTAGAACATTGCTAGACTCTGCACCTGCTTCTGACAAAGTACCTTCTTGATGACACACAGGACAAATGTATGTTTGTGCAGTTATTCAAACCCAGACTGTTTTTAAAATAAAAAAGTCACTTACTACTAATGGACAAATTACACTACCAAAGAAAAATAAGTAGTAGATCAATAACTACAAACAGGTCTAATTAAAGAGCTGAATAATATTACCTATGTACTTTCCTCACAGTGCGACTCAGTGTCTTAACTACTACAATTTGTGCCAAGCCTGAAGTGCTGAGAGCAAAACAGAATAATGGAATCACTGGAGATAATTGAAAATAGTTTAGAACATTACTTTGCTAAAATATTATGAAAACAGCATGAGCTACAGAATTTCTTGGGAAGAAACTGAAATGCAAAGTAACATTAGTCAACCATTTCATTTACAGCCCCATGGGTGCTTAATGTAATGAAATAAGTACTTTGCCTGCAATTTCATAACATACACTTTTAGATACCTCCTGTACCACGATGTATACTAGGTGTGCCCATCCAAAGAAATGTCCCTGAAGTACAGATACATAATCTCACAAAAAATAAAATTAATGGTTTAGAATGGCACTTGCTCACTAAAGCAATTATATGAGTCAGCACTAAAAAATTAAAAGCACTACACTCTCACAAAGTCCTCTTGAGTACCTTGTTCCCCATTGGCCGTTTTTTTCAATTATAAAGGAATTCCCAATACTATTCTAGCATGTCCAAAGGTCAGTTGTCAATCTTCTCTCCGGTCCAGCTGGTGAATCTGGGAATCTTGAGGCAATGTTACAACTGCCTCATGTACACAGACAACCCTCTCCTCCTCCCAATAAATTCCAACACATGTGAGAGATGCATCCATATAGCCAAACTGGAGGCTAAGCTCTCTCAACTCAGTACTGGCGTAACCAGTCAGGAGGAGAAGGAAACCACACTCAGTACAATTCCAGTCTCACATAGACCTACCACGACAGCAGACCAAACACATAAACACACAAAAACATACTCGGAGGCTCTAAATAAAAATCTGCCTAAGCAGCAGAGACCTCCAAAGCAGACACCCAAGCAACTGCTACCCCAAAACAAAACACGTGCAACACATATCTCACAAAGCCAGTGTGCCGAACAGTCACAGCCCTTAAGGCTAAACACACCTGATACACTTGTAATAGGTGACTCTATCGTCAGGCACACTGACGTCCCACTCACCAGGCTGAACAAGGAGAAGGTCACGGTGAGCTGCCTGTCTGGCGCTAGGATCTGCCACATAACACAAGCACTCAGGTCACTCCAAGGCAAGTACAAATATGACTCAGTCATTGTCCATGCTGGTGTGAATGACCTGAGACGTACCTCCCTGGACTACATGAAAAGAGACATACAGGAGCTCTCTGAGCATGTGGCCCAGGCCGGTATGACCCTGACCTTGAGTAGCATCTTACCCTCACCAAGAATGATGCCACAATATGAAGACAAGATGATCAATTTCAACAATTGGCTTAAGTATTGGTGTAATTCAAAGGGGATCCAATGCCTGTCAGCCTGGGATGACATGCTCGACAAGCCACGATGCTTCGCTAGGGATGGCTTGCACCTGTCACCCCTGGGCTTTCAGATATTGGCAAAGGCTCTTTCTACCCCCATAGTGCCTTTTTTAGGCAAGGCTCAAAAGACAAACCCCACCTCCATACGTATCACAAGGGATAAGAAACTAAGAGTAATGCTACTTAACGCCAGAAGTCTAAACCTCAAGATGCACGCACTCGAAACATCAATATCTGTGCAGTAAGAGCCTGGTTCTAGGCTCCTGAGAGCACCCCAGCACTACCAGGTTATACCTCATACCATGCTTTTCGGCCCCAAAACTTGGACTGACCCACAAAAGGAGGGGGAGTATCAATATTCTTCAAAGATACCCACACCTCCAGGTTGGTGGCACAGCACAAAGCATCAGAGACTATCCATGTGCAACTAACAGTGGGTAAAACTGCCTTCCAGTTTATAGCCTGCTACAGACCACCCTCCCTATCCCAGGAACCCCACTCGGCCTTCCTGAGAACACTGGAAAATATGAAGGTCTCTCCAAACACCATTATATTGGGCGACTTCAACTACCCAAACATAGACTGGGAGCATTACTCTAGCTCCAACACCCTAGCACAAAGGTTCCCAGAATTTATAAACTCAAATGCTATGGAACAACTTGTTACCACTCCCACAAGAGGGGAAAACATACTGGACCTGATCATCACCAAAATGGGGACTCTATGCTCCAGACCAGAAGTGTATCCCTCACTGGTAAGATCAGACCATAAACTAATCTCACTGGATATTTACATCCCGACACCACCCCCTGCCCAGAAAACCACAGTGAAAAACTTCTCTAATGCAAATTTCACACTCCTCAAAACCGAGGTGGAATCCTTCAAAGCCCCCGGGCCTGTGGAATCCTTTATAAATGCATTCTATGAACACCTTCAGGAATGCATGGATCATGCGATCCCAAATAAAACCAAGACCCAATCCTCCAAAGGCAGACGTCCTGTCTGGTGGACCCCAGCCATAAACAAACTATACAATAGAAGGAGGAAGCTACTAAATGATAGAGCACAATTCCAAAAAGGGAAGGCATCTCTGATCAGTATTAGCAAAAAACTACGGGCACTCATAAAATCGTCTAAGGCCAGCTTCGAGAGAAAAATTGCACAGGACACTAAGGATAATCACAAGGCTTTCTTTTCTTTTCTTTCTTTTTCTTTGTTTAACAATAGCGTACAGTGCGCTCCTTATTGTGATTTCTTCTACCCACGCTAATAGGTCTTCCCTTCGCCTTCATCTGTTAACATCATTAATTATCTAAAACTGCACATAGTGTAAGATTTTTGTTGTGATTATAGTAGCGCATAGTGTGCTCCATAATGTAATTGATACGCACACGTGAGCTCCGATCAGCGTACCGCACACGGTCCTTCCGCAAACGGGCATTTATTTCTTTCTTTAGTATCACCAGTTAAAGGCAGCCTATAACACATACTACCAACATAATTTCTCTTAATACTTACCAGGAAAGCATAATGTGTATGTTTTTACTCTTTAAATAGTTGTAATCTTGGCCACGCTAATTTATCTATCGGCGTTGTGCACGTGGGAAATCCACTGTCTGGCAATAATAACCTATTCACACTACGATAACGCCTTCCACTCACATTTTTAGTCTCTATTTATAATTCCCAGTCTTTTAACTACACTTTATTGTTAAAATATGTAAAAAGGCTGCGTGTATATGTTATACTTTTATTGCTTTAGCAGAAAAGTACACAGCTGGCATTCTATTATTTTGGCGCCGTTTCACATTTATCTGCCAGCGTTCAACCTATGGGACCTAACAATTTGTGCTATCCTTTACTAGAATCGGCCTGATGCTCTATCACTGTATATTTGCCACATACGTACGCTATTGTTTTTCATTAAGTTTGCATATAGTAAGACCACTATATAAATATATTACCTGTGTTGCATACTATGTCTTTCCTGCTGGGTTTTGATATACTAATATTGGCTATTTAAAGGTTAACCTGTGTTGTCTAGCTATTATATTGCTTCCCTCATGACCTGTTTCTCTCTCTCTCTCTATACATTGCAGCTCTGAGTTCCTAGTTCTAACCCTGACTGCCTGAAACTGCCCTGCCTTGATACACATGGTATCACTTTCTGTGTAAAATAGTTCACCTACCAGCTCCCTGAGAGTTCACCCTGGAACACTGAAACAGAAAGTACGTTTGCTAGAGTTAACTTAAGACTGTATCCATAATAATACTTAACTACTCTGCCAGGTTAGGTGAGCCTCTCGAGTGTGGTACGGCAGCAGCCAATTCTCCCATAGCAGTCTGTCATATCCCCACTTCTAGCCTATCTCCCACTCTATTTTCCATTTTTTTTATCCTGCTAGTCCAGATCTATACTGGTTCCTCTCCTCCATCTCCTCTTTCCCTTTCAGCCTGGCAATACCTCAGCTGTGGCATACTCTGTAATTCAGGTCTCTGCCCACTAGGTGGCGCCTCTTTACTTGCTGTCTAACTTATACCCTCACTCTCTCCCTTTATATCTTACTAGCTACACCTTCTGTTCTTCACTATAACTCTTCTCGTACTAGCACACCTTTACTAGATTCTAGTTAAACCCTGTGTTTTAATAGTTTTACTGTGCCCTAAGAGTCTAATATCTTTATCCACCCCTCTAAGCATCCTATATCTCCCACTGTTAAGCCTCTCACCTCCCTGTTATACTTTCCACCTCTACACTCACCTCTCTTGTCTCTCTCTTCTCACTGATTGTCTTCTTGGATTCAGGACTCCTTGTCTCTTCCCGCTCGTCAAGTGGCTCACTCCGCTCCCTACCCTGCCCCCAAATTCCACCCGCCCCTAGTGCATCCAGCTATATCCCTCTTATTACCACTCCCACTTCCTCCCTACACCAATCACACACAACCCCCCTAAACACACCCCTATCAGCCTATCATCCAATTGTAACCACACCTACAGCTAACCTATAATATTACACCTCATTTCTAACTCTCACCCCTAGCACTACTCCTACTGCTTCTTACTCTATTGTACACTGCAATACTCTTTTTCCACTACACAATAAACATACAACATAGATAACACAACCTTAACACCTACCACCAAGTTACTTACAGTCATGCCTCTAAATCCCCCATCCATCTCTATGTTACTATTACTATCTATTAAACTATCATATCTTTATTACCTTACCCAACCTCCTTCTTCGTTCCATTCACAACTTTATCATACAACCTACCACCTAAACTCCCCTCTCTCACCCTTTCACTCTCCTATTTCTCCCCACCTATACCCAATAACACAACTTCTAACATTCTCTTTCAAAGTTTTCCTCTCTAAGGAACCCTATCCCCATAGTACCTAATGACCCTCTGATCACCAGTACAGATCCTAATCATTTCTTTACTCTACTCAATCTCCTTTTTAACCCAATCTTTCATCTCATCACCAGTCTTTTATCTGGTGACATCCATCCCAACCCTGGCCCCTCCACGTCTTCCTCCTCACACAGGCCAATATATTTTACTTCTCTAAACTCACAAAGTATTGTCAACAAAGTCCCTACCCTCCATGCATGGCTCATGTATAACAAACCTGACATACTATCTATTTCAGAAACATGGTTAAAACCATCTATAAAAGATTCTGAAATTACTCCACCTAGATACTCAATCATTGAAAAGACAGGACCCACAAAAGGTGGGAGTTGCTCTCCTATATTCTTCTTCCTTGCTAGTTACCCCCTATGATAAACCTACTCCTAAATTTAATAATGCTGAAATACTCCTCACTCTCCTACAAGTCAACAAGCACAAATACATCTGTTTAGCATCCCTTTACATTCCCCCAGGGGATAATATTTCCACACTTGAAAACATCCTCTTATGGCTCTCTAACAATATCAGCAATGAAACCATAATCTTAGGGGACGTAAATATCAACTGGGCCTCCATCCAGTCTTCAAACAACCCTCTTAATATCAACCTATTTAAGTTTTCCCAACTAATCAATACTATTACACACCCATCACCAAACCCTCTTGTGGCACCATCCTTGACTGGATTCTAGTGTCACATCCCCACTATTTCTCTGACAGTGGTACTCTTCCCGACCCTCTTAGTGATCACTTGCCAATTTTCACTCGCCTGCCTTGCATCTCTTAGCACCCGTAATATCATCACTACCCGCAATGACAAAAATTTTAACCCATCAACCTTCATATATTCTCTAAAAGCAGTAAATTGGAACATTCTAAAGACACTACCTTTAGAAGACGCAGTTGCTCACTTTAACCTTACCTTCTTAGAAATACTTGATTACCAAGCCCTATAAGAACAAAAGAATATAAACAAACTCTGCCCCATGGTTAACCAAAACCACACTATCTACCATGCACCTTAGAAACAAAGCCTGGAGACTCTATCTGAGAAATAAGACCCCAGAACAACATATTGCTTACAAAACCCTTGAAATAAAGTAAAAGCTTATAATCTCCGACAGACAAAAATACTTCTTTACACTCCAAAACAACAATAAAACTAACCCACAAAAATTCTGGAAGGGGATCTCCACCCTCCTAAACCCCAGCAAACCACACACCCCAACTCCAGACCCAAATAGCCCAGACCTAGATCTAGCTACACAGTTCAACTCATTTTTCATCGATTCTATTAGCAAACTTACATCCTCCTTCACACCCTCCTCTTCACCTAATACACCCCAATCTCTCCTGCAAATAACCCTCCCGTCATCTCCACTTCCACCTCATTCCCATCTTCTCACTGTCAATCTTCCTCCTATACCACTACTCTGAACCCCTCTTCACCCATATCTTCCTCAAGTTCTCTCTCTCCCAACGTTTCTCTATTCTCATTTAAACCTATCCCTACTTCCACCATAAAGAAACTCCTTCAGAAACTAAAGCCATGCACCAACGCTCCAGACAACATTCCCTCTTATTTCCTTAGTATAGCCGCGGAGGCAATTGCCTATCCCATCAGCATTCTAATCAACCGCTCCATCCATGAATGTACTGTACCTCTGCTATGGAAGCAAGCCTTCATCATCCCCCTCCATAAAGGAGGCAACAACTGCAATATAAATAACTTCCGCCCTATTGCTATCCTCTCCCCTATATCTAAAATCCTGGAAAAGTGTATCCAGCTTCAACTCCTACCACACCTCATAGATAACAACCTTTTAACCCCTACACAACACGGATTCAGGCCAAATCATAGCACCATGACAGCCCTCCTGTCCTTTCTTGAGACTGTTAATAGAGCACGTGACTCCGGCCACATTGTTTCCACCTTACTACTAGACCTCTCCAAGGCCTTCGATACTATTTCACATAGCCTGCTCCTATCCAAACTATCAGAACTTAACCTCTCTCCCACCTCCATAAATTGGTTCTCCAGTTATTTATCAAACAGACACCAAGCCGTAATATGGAAAAAGGCCACTTCCTCTTTCCTTACTACACCCACTGGAGTTCCCCAAGGATCTATTCTTGGTCCTATCCTCTTTAATATATTTATAAATGACTTCCACAAATCCATCCCTCTTGCAAACATCATCCAATATGCAGACGATTCTACAATTATCTGCTCTGCCACCTCCCTCTCTTCTCCAAAACTGACTCAGGAAGCTTTCTCAATTACTGAGCATTGGATGAAAATAAATCACTTGGCACTCAACACCTCCAAAACAAAGCTAATGGTATTTACCCTCCAAATCTACTTCTTTTGACACAAACTCTTTCTCAATTACCAGCCAAAACAACTCACCCTTGAACTGGTATCTGAAACCAAGCTACTAGGTGTTCTAATTGACAATCAACTTAAATTCAACTCCCATCTACAACTAAATATTAAGAAAACACATCAAAACTAGGTATGCTCTACCGTCAAAATCAGTATCTTACTAGTTCCTCCAAATCCACTCGCTTCCTCCTTTCTCATTCCCTCTCTTCTCACGGTGCTCCATTACTGACTAATCTTCAGTCCTCTCTAAAAGCCAGCTTTCCTCCTGTTATAACAAAATTGCCAAATTCGCTAATAGCCATAGGTCCTCCACCCACCACTGTTCCTCTCTCCAAAAACTAAACTGGCTCGAACTACCTAATCATCTTAACTATATACAGCTGACTTTAGCTCATAAGCTTATTTTCAACCACTCTCTTTGTCCCTCTCTGTCTTCTGCCTTCAAAATGCACCTTCCAAATAGAGTCTTAAGGTCCAACAATCAAAACCTACTAGAAGTCCATAAACCATCTCACCCCGCAGGTAAACACTTATTATCCTCTAACCTTTCCGTCTCTGGAACTCACTCCCACCATCCATCCGTACCACCTCTAATCACTACCTATTCAAAAAATCTCTTCACTCACATCTTAGGTCCCAATGGGATTGTTCTTGCTCCCACCCCTCATAAATATATGTCATCCTACCTCCTGTATGCATTCAGGCTCAACTTTACCTAACAAAGCGTGTTTCCTTCTGAATAACTACACTGTACTGTAATTGTTGTGCTCCTTCTCCAACACAACTCTGCTATGTTATCTCCTTATTGTCTCAGCTCATGTACATCACATTAATATTCATTTATTGTATTTTTGAATACTGCTTGACTTTTGAACTAAATGTTTTACCCACTTCTTGTATAATTTAATAATAGTTAGCTATCTTGTGAATGTAACTTAGTTTTTATGTGCTGGAGCTTTTCTCCCCAGGACTCCATTGAAAACGGGTTCTTTTGGCCCAATGGACTATCCTGGTAAACCAACTGCAAATAAATAAATAAATAAATAAATAGTTATGTTAGGAACCTGGGTGGTAATTCCCAGATATGCTCAGAATTAGTCCAAAATGACAAAAAATACACCAAACCCACAGACATTGCCAACATCCTAGCTGACAGGTTCAGCAAACTTCTCCCACCAAAAGGGCAAATATCTATCCCAGCAGAGTGCTGCCCCCCTGACATCTCAGATGCTCTGGTAAGAGCCGCCCTCACCAAAGCAAAAAACACAGCATCAATGGGACCAGACGGTGTCCCGGGCTGCATCCTACATGAACTCCAAGAAGAGTTAAACCCAAACATAAAACTATTGCTCAATCTCAGCCTTACTACAGGATATGTACCCAAAGAGTGGCATACAGCAACTGTGGTCCCTCTCCACAAAGGTGGTGCCTCAACGGATCCTGGAAACTATCGCCCCATAAGCCTGACTAGCTTGGTCTGCAAAGCTATGGAAAGGATCATCATGGACCTCATAAATAAAGATATTGGGGACCTACAGACACTGGATCCTACCCAGTTCGACTTTGTTAAGGGCAGATCCTGCCTCTTAAACCTGGCTGATTTCTTTGAAACAGTCACCAAGGCCATTAACTAGGGGAAGGTGGTCCACACAGCCTACCTGGACCTCGCAAAAGCCTTCGATACAATACCCCACTCAGGCATTATAGATAAGCTCACCAGCTTAAATATAAACCCCTATGTCACTAGATGGGTTGCAAACTGGCTCAAGGACAGAACCCACATGGTTAGAATTGCTGAAGCTATGTCAGACTCCAAACCAGTTACAAGTGGTGTCCCACAAGGCTCAGTCCTGGGACCACTCTTGTTCGGTATATATTTCTCGGAGGTACAGGCCAACACGGAAGGACTGTGGCTGACCAAGTTCGCAGATGACTGCAAACTGGGCGCCATAATCGACTCTCCAGCCGACACAAGCATCCTCCAAAAGGGCCTCATAGAAACAGACAACTGGTGCCAGAGCCATGGCCTCAAGCTAAATGCTAAAAAGTGTATAGTCATCATCTTTGCAAAAACAAAGTGCCCACAAATTACCACATAGGTGGTAATCCATTAAGTACAGAAGAAGTAATTAGGGACCTGGGGACCCAAGTTGATAGCAATCTCTCATTTGACAACCATGTGGCCAAAGTGGTTAGAAAAACATTTTATATAGCCCACCTAATCATGAAAGGATTCACATCTAGATCAGGGGAGGTCATTGTGCCTCTTTACTCATCCCTCATCAAGCCCATAATTGAGTACAATGCCCCTTTTGGGATATACCTTACCAGACACCTGCAGCAACTGGAAAGATCCCAAAAGTACCTCGCCAAGAGGATCAAAGGGCTCAAACAGATGACATATGCTGCCCGGTTAAAGAAACTCCAGCTCTACTCAGTGGCATACCGCCTGTTCAGAGGCGATCTGTGCCTGACGTATAAAGCCATGTCCAACCCGGAATTAATGGACACGCTGCACCTCAGAAAATCCAAATCCCATCGAGCTAAATGCTCGAGAGACTTGAACCTCAGCATTGAAATAAATAGGACATGCTGGAGGGACAGATTCATAACCCAGAGGCTCCCTTCACTCTGGAATAAAATCCCAGTCCAGGTTAGGCAGAGTCCCTCATTGACTCTCTTCAAGAGGAATCTTGATGAGTGGATGGGAGATCGTAGGTTTACCCCGGGTATCACTTCTGTGTCACTGTTAGACAGAGGCACAGTATACAAACCTCAAAAAAGGGCATAGCAAAATTAATTTAAAATGGGTGGCAAAAACCAAACACATTCTGGCTAGGCTTATAAATGCCCTAGGGCAGATAGCCTAGTATGAACCTATGAACATATGAACCTATACCTACTGATAAAGAATGAAGCACTTCAGCTGAGACTTGCACTCGGATCCTTTACCTGAGTCTACAAGATACTTGTATACAAAAATACCAGCTACATTATTAAAAGAACTAGAATATAAATATACTTCTATCACCTTAATCCTTCCCAGCATGAAATCAGTGACTACAAAAGTAATTCCATATTACATACGGAATATGTGCTTTCTTCATTTATTGAGAGTTCGTAAAAACACCTCTGAAAAATAATTCAGTACTATTGCTTGAAAGTGAACCCATCCATTTCAGAATATCATGTTTTCCCACTATTAGCTATGAAACTGAAGAGACTAGATAAAATATTTCCTAGAACAAAACAGTGGCCACACAAATAATTTTGCATTAAGATACATTTTTCATAAATAATGAATAAATAAAATTCCACATTGTCTGACTCTTAGAAAGTCACTTAACTTTGTTATACTCCCTTGGATAAAGTGAACTTCTCATTAGGTCTACTTCTTAATTTCGAACTTTCAAAACGAGGACGGAGGACTAAACTTGAGAACTATGCCATATGACAAGTTAACTACTGTGACACTGCACTGCTGTCCTTTATTAGTAATAAAATGACTTGATAACAACTACTTAATATGCATTAGTGAATAATTGTTACACTTCGGCAGCACTGTACAAGTTTACTTATAAAAAATGTATTCCTATCTGTAGATTTCCCATATCACATAAATTCTTAGTGCAAGACTGACTTTCAACAGAGAATGTAAAATGATGCATTGTCCTCTACAGCACTGCCCATGACAGTTATGTTGGATAATAAACTATTCCAAATTCCTGTTTATGTAGAGCTTGCTCACTTAAAACTGCTGTTTGAAGTATGCTCTCTGCAGAGCTGTCACTTCTTGATGACCATTGTGGTCACTGACCAGGCAAAATCTAATATCTTTGTATTTTAAATTAGTTCAAGTACCAGACCCAGTAATTTTCTGTAACAACAAGCAAGAGCTACTATAGTGGCGGCTCAGATTACAACACTCTCTGGCAGAATGAAGGATGTCAATAAAAGCAAGCTGCATAAAATATTATATTTTACATTTTTTATATATTTTGCTAACAATGTTCTAGATAATTTTTTTGAGATTAATATATAAATACTTCATGTGAACATATCTACAAAAGTAACATGGACAAGTGGAGGAAAACTGAATGCTAATACACTGCCACTATAACCATTAACTAACTACTCAATCGTTACCTCAATAAACTCTACAGTGGATCATACAATACATATCTGCCAAACTAAACAACATGTGGCTAGACATTGTGCTAACAGGTTTTGTATTGTGTAAGGAGAAAGCTCATTTTAGTTGTGAATGTGAAGTAAGAAGTATAAAATATAAAGGGTGTATAAACTCGGATGCTAATGAACAGCAGGAACAACAAGAAAATATTAGTCAGTTTGTAGAAGAGCAAAATTAAGTAGGCTGGAGGGAAGTAAAAGAATATGACTTGAGCAGCGTACCTCACAGGACAAAGCTCGGAGACTAGATAATACTTTATTATCAAACTTATAAAATTGGTTTTAATGGCTGTCAGGTCGGACTAGTGAGCTTCTACCGTCTCTTGGCACACAATATTGTCTATCTGGCACCTACCTCTCTCACATTTACGTTCGTCCGCAGTGGGAACGTCCTCTGGAATTCAGATATGAGTAGCCGCGAAAAACAAAGCCGCAAACCATCGGTCGCACAGACGCTAAAGATGAAAAAAGGTCGCAAACACCTGTTGCATCTGTGCGACTATACGGGACGCAAAGGGCGTTCTTAAAGAGGAATGCCCTTTAAAATTTTTTTTTTTTAAATTAAAATAAAATGAATTTCTTGGCCAGCCGTTTCCAGGGGGGTGCAAGTGCACCCCCTTGCACCTGCCTGCGGGCGCCCTTGCTCAGTGCATACATGCTAGCAAACTGACGTTTCCATTTTTGACATAGCGTGGTTAACTTTCAGTATGTCGACATTTGTGTCATTCGACCAACTGAAGGTAAATGATATATTTAGCTCTCTCTCTTTCTCTGTGTATATATATATATATATATATATATATATATATATATATATGTATGTATATGTGTATATATATATATATATATATATATATATATATATATATATATATATACATACACACACACACACACACACACACGCACACACACACACACACACACACACACACACACACACACACACACACACACACACACACACACACACACACACACACACACAAGCACTGAAACATATTAAAAATATTTTGACCTGCATGTGATGGATACAATGAAGACTGACTAGGGTGTATATTATAGGATCATAGGAGGTTACTATGCTAATGGCCCTGGGGCCCTTACGAGCCTAGCCAAGAGTTTAGCCTTAAAAATAAACCTCAGTCAGCACCTGTCACCCCTGTCAATGAGGGACACAGGTGGAGCCCCTGGGACAAATTTGTGTTTTCCCATCCACTCATAAAGAGGGTCAGTGATGTACTCTGTTTGACGTGTATGGGAAGTCTATTCCAGAGATGGGGCAGTGTCTGGGAGATAAACCTGTCTCTCCATCAGGTTTTGTTAATGTCGCATATTAGATTTAGGCCTTTTGAGCGGGTAATGCGCGAGGAGTTAGACTTACGGATATGGAGCATCTCTTTGTAGGGCAGAGTCCGAAATTGCCTTGTAGGCAAGACACAGATCACTTCTAAGCAATCTGTATTATACCAAGTAGAGTGATAGTGATTTGAGCCTGTCCACACAGGACATGTGTTGGAGGCCATGGATTCTCTTTGTGAGGTATTTCTGTGGCCTTTTCAGCTGGTGCAGGTGTTTGGAGAGGTACATAGCAAATGGGGCATTGT
>NC_056747.1:639249684-639262184 GCF_019279795.1 Protopterus annectens
TCTACATGCATTTCTGAAATAAAAGTAATCTGTAACTCTGATCATTACAATTATTTCTAACTTGTAAACCCTCCAGATTTTCTTCCAAAATTGCCATTTTGCGGAGGGAACATTTTGGCAAAAATCGGGGACAATTGAGAGTTTTGGAAATACTTAATTCTATAAAGTGAATTTATTTGCGCGTACCTCTCAACCTCTTATCGCCGGAAATCTGGACAAGGTCAAATATATTAGGGGAACGTACAGACAGTACTAAAAATTGCTGTTGTATAAACTTAAACAGTTGATAGAATAACAGGTCTTGCTTTAGCATGAATTTTTCTGAAGGGTATGAAGTCTCAAACTCAATGTCTGTCATTATTTAGTGACTTCATTCCTAAATGATTTGCCAGAAAACCACAAATTTTATGAGGAACAAACCAAAAATAAGAAGCAAAAAGCTATTCATTCTGTGAAAATCTGGACAGTTGAGAGTTATAGTTCAGCTGGGGCTGTCTTTGAGTTTGCTGCCATCCCCCCCTCATAAAATCGTGGTCGAATTGGGCCTCCCCCCTGCAGCCATTCCAATGTCCCATTACTTGGCTATTTCACACCATTTACCATAAACACTGTAATGTACATACTGCTTTACTTCTATGATGATTTGGATTTCATTTAAACGTTTTATTTTATATTTTACAGCACAAACACTAATAGACATCTGCTAAACAAAGCAATGCAGTCTCACAATAAAAATAGACTTAGCATTAAAACTTCTCTGCCCTTGAAACTCACATTCATTGAAACAGCATTGAAACCTACATTCAAAGAAAATATATCTGGCCAGTGGCAGATAAAGATTAACTTTGGGCTGTTTTCAAATCATAGTCCCCTTGCACATGAAACATACATGTGTTCTTTGATACATCTTCCAGATTGTATTAAATTATATTCCTTGTATAATACAGTACAGTTGTTAGAGGGCATTTTAAATTTACTAATGAAGAGGTTGCTGCTAGCAAACAAGTTTATATTTCATTGTTTCATCTATAAATAAAGTGCCCGTTAAATGATAAGGTAGTAATACTGCAGTAGGGAATGATTGGCAAACTGATAACAGGTTCATAGTTACTAGGTATATCTGCCAAAGAGGACATTCTCAGGATTGCATAATCCATCCCCTTTAAAAGTACAACACAGAACAGTATCAACAATGCAACTGCATAGTGTGGGAGTAGAACCCACAGCCTTCTGCATCAAAAGCATCTACACTACCTGTTGTGCTATTAACAATGCAAGCTGACTCAGCATAAACAGCACTAAACTTCTCTTCCCCTGAAGTTCTTAGGTCCTTGTAAAATCCACTCAACACTCAACTGTATCTCTCAATTTTGCAGCACATGAGCACAATAAATCTAGAAAAAGCCAACATTTATTGGGGGGGGGGGACAAAAGCCCAAAAACCAGGGACACATTTTAAACATTGCTTGTATAACCTTGGAAAGTTGCTAGAATAAATGCTGTGCTACCACCATGCATTTCACTGACAAGTCTTGAACCCAGGACCCTGTGTACTACAGTCAGAACAACATACCACTATGCCAAATCAGCTGTTTCGTGAAAGACAGGAAGACTGAAACGTAAATGGCTGTAATTTTGTGAATTCAGTTTTCACCATAGCTCTCAACCTCTTAGCACAAAACACATGGACAAAGCCAATAATGGGGGAATACAGCCCCAAAATTACGGACAAATTTCAAATATTGATCTTATAAACTAAGAAAATTGCTAGAATAAAATGTTTTGTGTTGCCATGTACTTTCTGAAGAATATGAAGTCTGAAAATCCAGAAAAAACACAGATTTTATGAGGAACAGAACAAAACTATGAGACAAAAATCTGAATGCTTTTCACAAGTGGTGGTAGGTAGGGAATTCAGGTTCTTGCTCCCTGAATCCAAGGTTGAGGGTTTGAACCAGGGATTCTATCTAGACTCCAGTTATAGTTAACTGGGATATTTCACACACACACACACACACACACACACACACACACACACACACACACACACACACACACACACACACACCCTGTTGCAAAGCCCCTAAAACAAGTACCTGCAGTCCGTTTACAGTAAGCTGCACCTGTTTCCTTCAGCAGCCATAACTCCTCATGCAGTAAGCAGCCCATAACTTGTTTCTCTTCAGCAGCTAAGTTCCGTTTCTGGCCAAGCATGCATGCAAGTGTTCTGGAATGCTGACGGAAGACCTTGCAGTCCGATCCCCTTCCAGTCTATGTGGCTGTAATGGCATAGACATCTGGGGCATCTGTAAGACTACTGCCTTCTTCTGATTCTGAATTGGTGAAAGAGCAGTCCGGATTCGAATTCCTACTCACGTATGCATGATTTCTTTTTATTTTTGGTTTTAAGCTGGGGGGCTGCAGTCCTGCAGTCCAATAGAACTAGCCGCCACTGAGTGGCGGTATCTTGACATACATCAATAACAAGCATACCTCTCGGGTGGTCAAACAGGATGATGTGCTGGAGCTTCTTCATGTGCAAATCACCATAGACAAAATCCCGTACTATAGCCTAGCCAGCTATAGGTTGCCCTCCATGTCCCAAGAAGCTCACAATGCATACTTAGACCTACTGGAGACACTTACCATCCAACCAAATACCCTATTCATAGCAGACTTTAATTACCCCTCTATAGACTGGTCTCAGGCACAGAAATTTCTGGACTTTGTAAATGCAAACATGCTTGACTAAATAGTGAAAATGCCCACTACAGGCTCCAACATACTGGGCATCGTACTCACGGGTATGGAAGTAAGCTGCACCCCCCCCCATATGCCATGTCCTCCCTGGTAAGGTCCAGCCATAGCTGTCTCCATTGAAATCAAAATCAACTCTAACACCAGCAAAACCAGTAACAGTTACAAAATATTTCAAGGCAAACCACCTTTCATTAAGAGATGGTTTTTCAAAATTCAGTGCCCCTCCATACCCCAAGAACACAGCGGCCTATGCTGAATATTTCTCAGAAACTGTAAACCACGTCAATGGCTACATAGATGCTGCTTTACCTACTGGAAGTAAGCCCAGAACTAGCCCCAGAAATAAACTGACTTGTTGGAATCCCAAGTTTAACAGAATATACCACAAAAGGAAAAAGAATATGGCAAAAATCAGGAAGGTAATTCCTAAAAATATAGACACTCTCTCATCAAACTAAATAGGCAACTAAGAAGGCTAATTAGGTCAAACAAAGCCAACGTTGAGGTTAAGATAGCCTTCCAGGTAAAGGATAACTATAAAGCCTTTTTCAGGTATGTCAGAAACCTCAAGGACAGCACACAGCAATGTACTGAATTGGTTGTTAATGGTGCCACATTTACTGAGCCTGGTGATATAGCAAACTTGTTAGAGGAAAAATTCATTTCCAACTTTACCCCTCCCATCACCCTCAACCATCCCCCAAGAAATACCCTCAAACATAAGTTCTTCAGCTATAACTAGGGGGCATGTACTGGCTGCACGTGCTAAAACCAAGACCACAGACTTAATGGACCCCAGTAACATCCCGGAATGCCTCGTGAATAATATAAAGTATGACTTATCAGGACCCATGGAGTCATTAATTCACTACAGTCTTAAAACATGCTTTGTGCCACATGAATGGAGGAGTGCAACAGTCATCTCCCTTCATAAGGGAGGGACCTTCAACAGATTCTGGAAACTACAGACCCATTAGTCTGACTAGTCTTATTTGCAAAGCCATGGAAATAATTATCATGGAAATTATCAACAAGGACATGAGACTTCCAGTCACTGGATCCATCCCAGTTTGGATTTGTCAGAGGAAAGTCATGCTTAATGAACCAGACAGACTTCTTTGAAAAGGTCTCTAAGGCAATGGAAGAAGGAAAAGTGATGCATACTACCTACCTGAATCTGGCTAAAGTATTGTCAACAAACTTATGCTACTAGTCATAAACCCCTTTATAACATGCTGGATAACTAGCTGGCTCATGGATTAGACCCATGAGGTTAGGATTGGTGAAACCACCTCCACAAAGAGGTTGTTCAGCAGTGGAATCCCTCTAGGTTGTCTGCTGGATCCACTCCTCTTTGGCATGTATGTCTTGGAGGTCAAAGCCTACATCAAAGGCTGTTAGTTGACCAAGTTCACAGATGATTGCAAACTGGGAGCAGTCTTTGAATACCTGCAATGTGAGAACACCTTTCAGGAATGTCTAACATAGTCAAATGCTTAGTGTCAAAGCCATGGCTTAAAACTCAGTGCCGAGAAATGCATTATAGTACCTTTTGTGAAGTCAGCAACCCTGGGTAACTACATCATCAATAAAATACCTCTAAAGGTTGATTCAGAAGTCAGGTATCTAGGAACTTATGTAGATAGTAACCTAGCCTTTGACCAACATGTGTCCAAAGTAGGAAGAAAATACTTTATGTTGCTCAACTTATAAGTAAGGGCATAGCATCTTGGTCCAGACAGGTTATCGTACCACTGTACTCGGTCCTCATCAGACCCATCATAGAGTATAATGGTCCCCTTTGTTATGTAACTGATCAGACACATACAGTAACTGGAACATCCACAAAAGTTCCTTATAAATAAAAAATACAGGGAGTAAAGAAAATGTTCTATGCTGTACCATGTCCTGATGAACCTTTTTCATATCCACAAAACAAACAGCATTAATTAGATCAAAAGACCTAAATTTTGATTCGGACTTAAATAGGAAAAGTTGGAGAGACAGATACGTTTCTCAGATAATTCCCATTCTCTGGAACAAGCTCCTCACCCATGTGAAGCAGAGTTTCTTCCTAACCCTATCTAAGTGCAACTTGGACCAATGTATGTGTAATTAGAAGTTCACCCCTGGTCTGGCGCCTATGTCTCTGATGGATAGAGGCAATCAGTAAATCACCCCCCTATCTAAATTAAATGTGTGGGTCACATTTGACTTGCACAGCCAGACTTATAAGGGCCCTAATGGCCGTTACCCTAGAATACACCTATGAATCTATGAACAATGCTCTGTCAGTGACTCAGCCATGCCCCCCTTACTTCTGAATCCTAATTCCACAATTGCACAACCTCAAAAGCCCAGGAACAGTAAATCGCTGCCGGAGTACTATCAGTGACTCAGTCATACCCCTCACATTTGTATACTAACTTCATGATCAGACAACTGCAAAAGCATAGGAAGAATGAATTAGCTGTTCATATGCTGTCAATGATAAATACTGAATAATATTAAACAGTGATAAATGTAACACCTGATAAATCAACATACAACATACAAGAGGTGATAAAATGAATACTTAAGAAGCAGCAGTCATCCTGTCTGTGTATGTGTGCTTGTATGGACTATTTGTAGTGTGAATCAATAGCAGACCTTAACCTAATTTTGGCCCTTTTCCATAAGGACTTGAGGAGCCAAGCCAAGGGTGTACTTATGATAGCCCATCCATTGTTCCAGGTTATGCTTAAAAAGGGTTGTAGAGCTATTCTACTTTACTTCTGAGGGGAGTCTATTCCATAAAAGTTATTTTCTGTAAAATGTATCTATCCTGCCAAGTCCTTTTTATGTTTTGGTTGAAGTTTAGGTCTCTTGAGTGGGTGTTTAGGGTGGTGTTACATTTTTGGATGAGTAGGAGGTTACACAGGACTGGATCTTTTGAGACTCTGTAGGCAGGTAGGAAATGGAAAAGTGTGAGATGCTTTAAGGCGGTTAGGGAGATTCAAGGAGGACATGGCCTTGATTTTTTTGGTAAGGAAACACTGCAGTTTGTCGAGTTGTCATATGCCTGGCCAAGTACTTGTCAAAGAATGTATTATATTTTATTGCCTTTATAATATTTATTTTATTTTATTTTGTATGTATCTATATTATACATAATATTTGTGTATGTACATGTATATCTCATTAAAGTTTAGCAACATCTCCAGGCATTTCTGTTGTTGCATCCTATTGAAGCCTGTAGGTGTCTAATATTGCCTGTTCATATTTACATTAATCATCCCAAACCCATGCTGCATAAACATTATTGAAAAATTTCATCTTAAATATTACACGGCACACTATACAGCTGCACTAATACTTGGCCATTATGTAGTGAAAGTAAAGAGATATTAATTGTTGTTTATATAACATTTATTTATATTGTCATAAATTTCATATTTCTCCAAACATCCCAAAAATCAAATTGCACAGACAGTACTGCTTAGCCTCGTGTATAAGCTCTCAGCTGAATGAACAAAATGCTGCTGACAGTATATGTATAAATTGTGTATTTGCTGAGACATTGTACATTGTTTATAAAATACTGCAAGCTTAATAGTTATTGTGTTTACTGTGACTTATAAAATCCAGTTTAAGATCTATGACCTAAAGAACACTACCACAATAAAAATAGTTTGCGTTCAATAGTTTGCCATTTACACTTCTTTTGTTTCCCCCATGGTTCCAGAGGTATGAACATTTGGTAGAAATGTGAGGGCACAATTTGGGGTTTATCAAAAAGCTTAGGCTCCACCCATTGGAAGTTACAGTGCAATCTTCCAGAGCTCCATTGGAGGGAACTGCAATTGTCCTCAGCCACTCTGACAACAGGTTCCAAATATACTGCTCCTGATATGCAAAGGAATGTGCCTCCAAGGTACCTAGCCAAGTCCTAGGAGCATTAAGCAGTCCAGATTACTGAAGGGACATACATAGCATTCCCTGCAGAAAGGCAAGCTTATAATGAGGCAGGTCTCATAGGTTCATACATATATATTAGGCTAATGACCACCAGGGCCTTTATAAGCCTAGTCATGCAATCCATCTCAAGTGTATCCCTGTGTATCATGGGCATTTATTAGGGGGGGGGTATGTTATTTTGTGCATTATTGTCTGCCTTTGTCTATCAGAGACTTGGGGGCCAGACCTGAGGTGAATTTCCGATTACCCCTCCATTAGTCGAGGTTACACTTGAATAGGATTGGGGATGAAATCTGCTTCACATGGATGAGGAGTCTGTGATTCAGAGTCCATAGGTCTCATAGGGGACTAGTTGAAACCAACTTGCCTTGAGCTGCATATTAGGAATGTTAATACTGTAAAGGTTTAGATTCTAGATTCATATGCAGTCAGTCGGAGAAGTGTCAACCAAGATACCTGGGTAGAACAGTGTAACTGCAGAAATTAGAAGTATTCTGGCACAAGAAAGGAAGCCTACTGATTCTTTAATTCTTGAGAAGTTAGAGAAGGAGCATTTTGACTTGAAGAAAGAAGCCCATTTTTACCATAAATCTAGAGAGAGTGGAAGGAACTCTTGTTATAGTATGCTGATATACTACTATATTTAAGCTGGAATGACCACTGTACTGTTATTTTGTGCAACCTGTGAAGTTCCTGCTGTAAGTACTGTTTTGTTCTTTTGAAGTGCACTATGGCACAAAGTGTGGTTTTCTCCAGGTGCTCTGGTTTCCTCCCACATGCTAAAGACATGCAGTAGGGGGACTGGATGCTCTAAATTGGTCATAGCTGTGAGTGTGTGTGTGTGTGTGTGTTTCCTTAATATCATTCTGAAAATGTTCAAATGCACATTAGTGAATGATAGTGTACATCCGCTAATGTGCATTTGACATTCTGATAACAGATCACACCAGAGTGGGGAAATTTACTCTTTTCCTCACTGTAGTGTGATCTCGGAGTTGGGATATATAATTTATATAATATATAATGTATAATTTATAATTTGGTCGAATGTGGACATCTTGGTGATGATTTTCAACATTGATCAAGTAAGTAGATTTTTTTTATTTTCAACTTTTAGATAGTAAACTACACACACACACACACACACACACACACACACACACACACACACACACACACACACACACACACACACACACACACACACACACACACACATATATATATATACACATACACACACACACACACACACACACACACACACACACACACACACACACACACACACACACACACACCATGAATGTACACACTTGTGGCAGCATGGAATGGAAAAAAGAAATCTGCCAAAACTAGCCACAGGAAAATAACTCATCACTTTTTGGATATACAGGGGATGCTTCCTGTCTGCAGACAGTCTAAATGAGCCTCCATTTCCCTTACAAACAGTCAGCCAGGGTTTCCTCTTCTCAGCAAACAGAGACTGTGAGATCAGTAAAAGAAACAAAAGAAAGAATGTTTATCATACATGAGTCAGCAATACTCTGTCATGTTTCTGTGAAGTTACCAGTCCTCATCTGTTTTCAGTATTAATTATGCTTACTGTGAGATCCGAGTTTGTGTCTAATGTGTTAATTCTACATGGTGTTTCCCTTTAATCTATGATTATGAGATCATAGAGTTAGTGTATTTCATGCAATTTTCCAAAATTAATACTGTATTGAGGCATGTGATACTTCAGGCATTGTCATGTCTTTCTTCCCTTATAATCCGTTACATAATTAGGTTGTATTTTAATTAAAAAGCTTCATAAAACTTTTTATTAAACCACAGCTCAAATAAATGTAGTGCATTCCTCATCATGTCCCTGAAGGAGTAGAGTAGGATGTACCCATAGCATACCTCTCAACCTCTTAATGCAAGAAATCTGGACAAAGCCATAAATAATGGGGGGGACAAAGGCCAAAAAATACTGACAATCTTTAAATATTGCTCTTATAAACTCAGAAAATTGATAGAATGACAGGTTTTGCATTGGCATGAATTTTCTGAAGGGTATGAAGATTGAAGCTAAAATGTCTGTCATTATTTTCTGACTTTAATCCTCAATGATTTGCCAGAAAACAAGAAGTTATGTACTCACCATGATGTTCGATGTATGTAGTCCATCTCGCCTCACATTCTTACCCGTGGGTTCGGAGTCGAACCTCGGCTCCGACTCGGCCATACTCTAGCTCGAAGTCTTTCAATTGGCTGGGCTAAGAAGGTATCCCATGCTGCACGGGTCCCTTTCCCCAGATCTTGTTTGCTGCAAGCTAATCATTCACTCCTCCACACACAACAACATATTGAGAAGGAAGAACATACTAACCAGAAAGGAATTTGAAACCATACCTAACCCCTAGATCCTTCAGGATGGGGGAAGGAGGGGGGGTAAGTGATGGACTACATACATCGAACGTTATGGTGAGTACATAACTTCTTGATGTTATTTAGTCCAATCTTGCCTACATTATTATCCGTGGGACAGCATCCCCAGCACCTGAATTCTGGGAGGTTCAGTGGAAAATACTCCTGAGCACTGTGGAACCAAAGGAAGAACTGTCTCTGGACACCAAATCCAACTTGTAGTGAGTAACAAAGGTGTGAGGAGATGCCCATGTAGCCGCAGCACAAATATCATCCATAGACAACCTGGCCTGAAATGTAGATGTAGACACAGATCGGGTAGAATGAGCCTTCACTTGTAATGGTAAATCCTTGCCACCTGAAGCATAAATGAATGAAAAACAACTGGAAATCCATCTGGACAAAGTGACTTTGGAAACAGGAGACCCAATCCCCAAACAAGAGATTAGATTTTCTGAGATACTTCATTCTTTGTAAATAGAATTGTAATTGTTTGTGCACATCCAGCTGATGAAATCTAAATTCTGCCTTGTTCGAGAACTCTGGAAAGAATACAGGTAGTTCAATGGATTGGTTTAAATTACTGACGGAAGCCACTTTTGGTAGGAGGGAAGGGTTAGGTCTGAGAGAAACCCTGTCCTTATGAAAAATCAAGTAAGGTGGTCTAACTGATAAGGCTTGAAGCTCCGAGACATGTCTGACTGAAGTGATGGCTACTAAAAAGATTGTCTTCCAAGTCAAATATTTTAAATCACAAGTAGCTGCAGGCTCGAAGGGGGGGGGGGGCGAAGTGAGATATTGTAGAACAAAATTTAAGTCCCAAGGCATAACTGGTTCAAAAACTGGAGGATGAAGCAGCATAGTGCCCTTCAGGAATGCCTTACAAAGTCTGTGTGCCATGAGACTAAGCTCATCAGCGACGTGAAAAGTGGAAATAGCCACCAACTGGACTTTAATAGTTGCGTCCGCTGATCCTTGGTTGAAAAGCATGGAGAGGAACTCCAGGACTGATGAAGTTAGAGCTGTATAAGGATCAATTTGTCTTGCATGCGCCCAGATGGAAAATCTCTTCCATTTGCTGGAATAGATTTTTCTGGTGGAAGGCTTATGGGAAGAAGAGAGGATTTGAACCACTTCCAGCGGAAAATGATGAAGCCTGACTAATGATGGAAGTGGAGGAGCCAGGCTGTCAGCCGGAGGGACTAAAGAGAGGGATGGAGCTGCCCTGACATATGAGTCAGCAAATCTGGTTGAGGGTCCATAATCCAGGGGGCGTCCACTAGGTAAGGATGGAGGAAGGGGAACCAAATTTGATGAGGCCAATGTGGAGCAATCAGAATCATTTTTCTTCCCAAAGATTGCGCTTTCTGAATAACCTTTGTCAGCAGAGGAACAGGAGGGAAGGTATACAGTAGACCGGAAGGCCAATCATGAACTAGAGCGTCCCTGGGTGACTCTCCCTGAGGGTGGATAAGGGTGAAGTAGCTGCTGCATTTGGTATTGAGGGGGCTGGCAAATAGGTCACAGCAAGGCTGACCCCACCTGTGGAAAATCTGCTCCGCAACCTGATAGTTCAGAGACCACTCGTTAGGCATCAGAATCGCTCTGCTCAACCTGTCGGCAATTACATTGGACTTCCCTGGAATGTGTGTTGCTACAAGAAAACATTGGGAAGCCACTGCCCACTGCCACACTCGCATGGCCTCTCTGCAAAGGGGGATATGACTTGGTTCCTCCCTGTTTGTTTAGATACCATACCACTGACATATTGTCTGTATGGATCGCAATTGTCCCGAGAGGAAGAAAGCTCTGAAGTGCTTGCAACACTAGTAGCACTGCTCTCATCTCCAGGACACTGATATGCAGATGCATCTCGTATTCCTGCCACGTGCCTTGGACTGTCCTGCCTAGATAATGCCCCCCCCACCCTATCTGGGAGGAATCCGTGGTCACTGTGGCAACTGGAGGGGATGGAACGAAGGGTTTTCCCATGTCGAGGTTGCTGGTGTGAAGCCACCAGTGTAGATCCTGCTTGCACCTGTCTGTGATTATTATGAGATGAGAAAGAGGAAGATGTTGCAGAGACCACTGGGTGAAGCGTAGCCATTGAAGGAGCCTCATGTGTAGCCTCGCCAAAGGAACCAGCATAATTGTAGCAGCCATCGTGCCCAACAATTTGAGGATCAATCTTGCCTTCGCTCTTCTCAAAGGAAGTAATGCGTACACCTGCTGTTGTAAACTTTGAATCCTTTCTCTTGGTTAAGAATGCTCTCATGAGCACGGTGTCTAACTCTGCGCCTATAAAGGTGACATGCTGCAAGGGCAAGAAGGCAGACTTTTCCCAATTTAGAGTTATGTCTAATTGTTGACACAGATTGATCGTGGCATCTCTGGTTTGTAGAAGTAGATGCCTGGTGGTGGCAGAAAGGAGCCAGTCATCCAGGTACAGAAACACTTGGAATCCCTGACGTCTCAAGTGAGCCGTTACCACTGCCATGCATCTGGTGAACACCCTGGGGGCTGTGGTGAGACCAAAGGACAGGGCGCGAAATTGAAAATGACTGGCTCCCAGCCGGAAATGTAAATGACTTTTGAATGCCCTGTCCATCTTTATATGGTAGTAAGCATCCTTGAGGTCGATGGAGCACATCCACACTTCTTTTCCCAACAATGGGAGAATAGATTCCAACATGACCATTCGGAACTTGGACTTCTTTACATGGGTGTTCAATCTGCTGAGATCCAAAATGGGTCTCAGGTCCCCTGTTCTTTTTGATACCAAAAAGAATCTGGAGTAAGTCCCTAATCTGATCTGGTCTGAGGGGACAGGCTGGATGGCTCCTTTTTCTAGCAGCTTTAAAACCTCTAAAGCTGCAGAATCCCTTTGATTGGGTGGAACATCTGGAATTTTTTTGATTGGAGGGAGTGCTGAAGAGAAGGGAATGCGATATCCTCCGGAAATTATTTTTAATACCCACTGGTCCTGATTTATACTTTGCCAGGCCAATGGGTATAGTGAAATGCGACCCCCGACTGGCTCCAGAAATGCACAGTCGGGCCTCCCATCAGGAGCACTGGTAGGAAGAACCACAAAAGGAATCGCGGTCTCCCTGGTTACGCGGGCCTCCTCTGCCCCTAGGGTGGCATCTACGAGAATTACCACCCCCTCCCCTTCCTCTGGAGGGGGACTCACCTTATGCATCATGAAAAAATCTCTGCAATTTTTTGAACCACATCTTCCCACTCCTCTGGGTCTTGGGATAAGGCCTAGAGGGTAGGGAAAAACAGACTCCCACAGCAGACAGAGTTTTTCCCTCTTGCTCACACCTAGTGAGAGTGTCCTTCACCTTGGTTCCGAATAAGGAGGAACC